>NW_026914347.1:0-4235 GCF_034315485.1 Pezoporus occidentalis | reverse complement strand
GTTGAGAACCTCTCTGGGTCATTAGAATGCTCTTGAACATGCTTTATTTTGCTCACTTTCTTACGTTTAGGGTTAGGTTTAGGGTTAGGGTTCGGGTTAGGGTTACGGTTGAGAACCTCTGTGGGTCATTAGAATGCTCTTGAACATGCTTTATTTTGATCACTTTGTTACATTTGCTGTGTTTTCCTATATATCTATGTATATAGTATTACACTCACTTTGTTACAGTAACGGGAGAAATGGGTTAGGGTTCAGGTAATGGTTAGGCTTAGGGTTGGGGTTGAGAACCTCTGTGGGTCATTAGAATGCTCTTGAACATACTTTATTTTGCTCACTTTGTTACGTTTACTGTGTTTTCCTATATATCTATATATATAGTATTACACTCTCTTTGTTACAGTTACAGGGGAGAAATGGGTTAGGGTTAGTGTTAGGGTTAGGGTTAGGGTTAGGGTTAGGGTTTAGTACCTCTGTGGGTCATTAGAATGCTCTTGAACATGCTTTATTTTGCTCACTTTGTTACGTTTCCTGTGTTTTCCTAGATATCTATATATATAGTATTACACTCACTTTGTTACAGTTAGTGGGGAGAAATGGGTTAGGGTTAGTGTTAGGTTTAGGATCAGGGTTGAGTACCTCTGTGGGTCATTAGAATGCTCTTGAACATGCTTTATTTTGCTCACTTTGTTACGTTTACTGTGTTTTCCTTGATATCTATATATGTAGTATTACACTCACTTTGTTACAGTTACAGGGGAGAAATGGGTTAGGGTTAGTGTTAGGGTTAGGGTTAGGGTTGAGTACCTCTGTGGGTCATTAGAATGCTCTTGAACATGCTTTATTTTGCTCACTTTGTTACGTTTCCTGTGTTTTCCTATATATCTATATATATAGTATTACACTCACTTTGTTACGGTTACAGGGGAGAAATGGGTTAGGGTTAGGATTAGGGTTAGGGTTAGGGTTAGGTTTAGGGTTAGTGTTAAGGTTAGGGTTAGGGTTGAGAACCTCTGTGTGTCATTAGAATGCTCTTGAACATGCTTTGTTTTGCTCACTTTGTTACGTTTACTGTGTTTTCCTATATATCTATATATATAGTTATTAGACTCACTTTGTTACAGTTACAGGGGAGAAATGGGTTAGGGTTAGTGTTAGGGTTAGGGTTGAGCACCTCTGTGGGTCATTAGAATGCTCTTGAACATGCTTTATTTTGCTCACTTTGTTACGTTTCCTGTGTTTTCCTATATATCTATATATATAGTATTACACTCACTTTGTTACAGTTACAGGGGAGAAATGGGTTAGGGTTAGTGTTAGGGTTATGGTTAGGGTTAGGTTTGAGAACCTCTCTGGGTCATTAGAATGCTCTTGAACATGCTTTATTTTGCTCACTTTGTTACGTTTAGTGTTTTCCTATATATCTATATATATAGCATTACACTCACTTTGTTACAGTTACGGGGAGAAATGGGTGGGTCATTAGAGTGCTATGCTTTATTTTGATCACTTTGATACATTTACTGTGTTTTCCTATATATCTATGTATATAGTATTACACTCACTTTGTTACAGTTACAGGGGAGAAATGGGTTAGGGTTAGGGTAAGGGTTAGGTTTAGGGTTGTGGTTGAGAACCTCTGTGGGTCATTAGAATGCTCTTGAACATGCTTTATTTTGCTCACTTTCTTGCGTTTACTGTGTTTTCCTATATATCTATATATATAGTATTACACTCACTTTGTTACAGTTACAGGGGAGAAATGGGTTAGGGTTAGGGTTAGGGTTAGGGTTAGGGTTGACCTCTGTGGGTCATTAGAACGCTCTTGAACATGCTTTATTCTGCTCACTTTGTTACGTTTACTGTGTTTTCCTATATATCTATATATATAGTATTACACTCACTTTGTTACAGTTACAGGGGAGAAATGGTTTACGGTTAGGGTTAGGGTTAGGGTTAGGGTTAGGGTTAGGGTTAGGGTTAGGGTTAGGGTTAGGGTTAGGGTTAGGGTTGAGAACCTCTGTGGGTCATTAGAATGCTCTTGAACATGCTTTATTTTGCTCACTTTGTTACGTTTACTGTGTTTTCCTATATATATATATATATATAGTATTACACTCACTTTGTTACAGTTACAGGGGAGAAATGGGTTAGGGTTAGGGTTAGGGTTAGGGTTAGGGTTAGGGTTAGGGTTAGGCTTGAGAACCTCTGTGGGTCATTAGAATGCTCTTGAACATGCTTTATTTTGCTTACTTTGTTACGTTTTCTGTGTTTTCTTATATATCTATATATATAGTCTTGCACTCACTTTGTTAAAGTTACAGGAGAGAAATGGGTTAGGGTTAGGGCTAGTTAGGGTTAGGGTTAGGGTTAGGGTTAGGGTTGAGAACCTCTGTGGGTCATTAGAATGCTCTTGAACATGCTTTATTTTGCTCACTTTGTTACATTTACTGTGTTTTCCTATATATCTATATATATAGTGTTGCACTCACTTTGTTACAGTTACAGGGGAGAAATGGGTTAGGGTTAGGGTTAGGGTTAGGGTTAGGGTTGGGGTTGAGAACCTCTGTGGGTCATTAGAATGCTCTTGAACATGCTTTATTTTGCTCACTTTGTTACGTTTACTGTGTTTTTCTAGATATCTATATATATAGTATTACACTCACTTTCTTACGGTTACAGGGGAGAAATGGGTCAGGGTTAGGGTTAGTGTTAGTGTTAGAGTTAGGCTTAGGGTTAGGGTTAGGGTTGAGAACCTCTCTGGGTCATTAGAATGCTCTTGAACATGCATTATTTTGCTCACTTTCTTACATTTAGTGTTTTTTCCTATATATATATACATATAGTATTACACTCACTTTGTTACAGTTACAGGGGAGAAATGGGTTAGGGTTAGGGTTAGGTTTAGGCTTAGGGTTAGGGTTAGGGTTAGGGTTAGGGTTGAGAACCTCTGTGGGTCATTAGAATGCTCTTGAACATGTTTTATTTTGCTCACTTTGTTACGTTTCCTCTGTTTTCCTGTATATATATATACATATATTATTACACTCACTTTGTTACAGTTACCGGGGAGAAATGGGTTAGGGTTAGTGTTAGGGTTAGGGTTAGGGTTAGGGTTAGGGTTAGGGTTGAGAACCTCTGTGGGTCATTAGAATGCTCTTGAACATACTTTATTTTGCTCACTTTGTTACGTTTACTGTGTTTTCCTATATATCTAGATATATAGTATTACACTCGCTTTGTTACAGTTAGAGGGGAGAAATGGGGTAGGGTTAGGTTTACTGTTAGGGTTAGGGTTAGGGTTAGGGTTAGGGTTGAGAACCTCTGTGGGTCATTAGAATCCTCTTGAACATGCTTTATTTTGATCACTTTGTTACGTTTCCTCTGTTTTCCTGTATATATATATACATATAGTATTACACTCACTTTGTTACAGTTACAGGGGAGAAATGGGTTAGGGTTAGGGTTAGGTTTAGGGTTAGGGTTAGGGTTAGGGTTAGGGTTAGGGTTAGGGTTGAGAACCTCTGTGGGTCATTAGAATGCTCTTGAACATGTTTTATTTTGCTCACTTTGTTACGTTTCCTCTGTTTTCCTGTATATATATATACATATAGTATTACACTCACTTTGTTACAGTTACAGGGGAGAAATGGGTTAGGGTTAGTGTTAGGGTTAGGGTTAGGGTTAGGGTTGAGTACCTCTGTGGGTCATTAGAATGCTCTTGAACATGCTTTATTTTGCTCACTTTGTTGCATTTACTGTGTTTTCCTATATATCTATATATATAGTGTTGCACTCACTTTGTTACAGTTACAGGGGAGAAATGGGTTAGGGTTAGGGTTAGGGTTAGGGTTGAGAACCTCTGTGGGTCATTAGAATGCTCTTGAACATGCTTTATTTTGCTCACTTTGTTACGTTTACTGTGTTTTCCTATATATCTATATATATAGTGTTGCACTCACTTTGTTACAGTTACAGGGGAGAAATGGGTTAGGGTTAGGGTTAGGGTTAGGGTTAGGGTTAGGGTTGAGAACCTCTGTGGGTCATTAGAATGCTCTTGAACATACTTTATTTTGCTCACTTTGTTACGTTTACTGTGTTTTCCTATATATCTAGATATATAGTATTACACTCGCTTTGTTACAGTTAGAGGGGAGAAATGGGTTAGGGTTTTTTTACGGTTAGGGTTAGGGTTAGGGTTAGGGTTAGGGTTGAGAACCTCTCTGGGTCATTAGAAT
>NW_026914346.1:0-7629 GCF_034315485.1 Pezoporus occidentalis | reverse complement strand
CGCCTTTGTGACTACAAGGACTAGAACCACAGCAACACCAAGCTGCAGTCACTGTCTAACAGCCACGCCCTTCACTGCCTGCATTCTGGAATCCCCAAGCATAGGGAAAAGCGACCTACTGACTCCCCCCACTGCACAGGGATCAGCCAGGACCTGGAACTGCCGAGTGACCAGTGCAAGTACATCCCAGCATCAGCACTGAAGACAGCACAGCCCCAGCAGCAGCACCTTCCCAACTAACTGAGCAGCCTGCCCTTCAGTGTTCAGCAGCTGCCAGGGCACAGCCAGCCCCTGTCTGCACCCACCCACCACCAAGCCCACTTCTGTTCTCAGGATCCAAAGACAGAGGGACAAACAGTGCTCAGGGGCTAAGGGGGAGGGTACCTGGAGCAAAAAGCTGCCTGGATATTCCTTGTAACCCCTCATTTCTGTTTCTACTCATTGGAAGCAATCCCTCCCCTCCCAGCAGCGTAAGGCACGCTGTCACAAACCCTGTGGTTGGGCTGTTTGAAACACAGCAGGGCAGCCCCTGTTCTGATCTCCCTGGCTCCCAGGGCCTGATCAACAGGAAATGTCTCTCTTTGCAAAGCTCTGCTCTTCCCATTCCTTTCCTGCCTCTCTGGGCATAGCCCCACTGTCACAAAAGTCATTTCTGTGTCCTCTCGGGGCACAGAGGCCAGAGGCGATGCCATAAAGCCCAAGTTTGCTTGGCAGCAGCACCTTCCCAACGAACTGAGCAGCCTGCCCTTCACAGCTCCTGACAAAGCTGTCATCTGTGATCAAGCTGAGCCACGATTTCTGTGTCCTCTTTGGTGGGCGGCAGAAAGCGATGCCATAAAGCAGGAAGTTCTGGGAATTCCTTCAGCCCCTCATCTGTGTCCAGGAAGCCTGGCAGTGTGGGCCTGGCGGTAGATTTCAGCATTCCAGAGGATGCGGGGGTGCATCACCTGCTGCTTCTGCCCCTCGTAGCTGTTCTTCACCAGCCACTCCAGCCCATAGCGCGTCACGTGCCCGTCCGGCCCTGAGGCAAGGGACCAGAGTCACAGTCACCACCAGTGGATGCCACAGTCCCAGGTCATGATCAGCACAATCACCAGTCTCACCCCCCGGGCCCCTCCCCCTCTCCAGGGCTTCCTCCTCATCTTCATCCTCATTCTCAGTTGAGCTCTCCTGGAACGCATCTTCTCATAGATGCAGCAGCACTTGGAGGAGTGGTTGCCCAGGTGTTCGTTGTCTACGGTGTCACTTGACCACTCCACTTTCTTGTCCAGCTTCCGCTTGTGCAGCTTCAGCGTCAGGCTGCGGTTCTCCAGCTTGGCGGCACTGGTCTCGGTGACAGTGGCGGTGCTGTAGCCACTGGCGTCTGCCACCTCCGCCATGATCCCAGGCTGGTGTTAAGGGGTTTTTAGGTCTTGGGAAATCTGTGATGATAAGGGTGCTACGGTTCATTCCCCAGTCTGACACCCCAAGTATTGTCATGGCGCCATCTTCTGGACCTTCTCCGTCACTATTGCACGGTGAAACACGGTTAGAGCTTTTGCTGTTGCGGTTAGCACCACTTCTAGCTGTGGCCCGGTGGAAGCAGCAGTTAACATATCATCCATGTAATGATATATCAAACAGCCAGAGAAGGATGTACGAACTGGTGATAATGCTTGCGCCATATGCCGTTGGTATATAGTAGGGCTGTTTTTCATTCCCTGGTGTAGAACTGTCCAGTGATATCTGCTAGGCTCAGCCATATTTATTTGACAGGACAGAAAAGGCAAAACGTGGAGCATCGTCAGGGTGCAGTGGAATTGTAAAAAAGCGATCTTTTAAATCTATAACAATGAGCGGCCAGTCCTGAGGAATAGCAGTGGGTGAGGGCAGGCCTTGTTGCAAAGGGACCATGTCTTCCAGAACAGCATTTAGTGCCCAGAGGTCCTGCAAAAGCCTCCACTTTCCTGACTTTTTCTGGATAGCAAAGATCCGTGTGTTCCAAGGGCTCTGGGTTGGAACTATATGTCCCAACTACAGTTGCTCATTCACAAGATTTTTGAGGTGTCGCAGCTTTTCTGCAGTCAGAGGCCACAGATCCACCCAGACAAGTGTAGCCGTAAGCCATGTCGTTTTTAGGGTAAGCTGCTCATCAGTGGCCCCTGGATAAAATTTTGTAGCTGTACATTCCTTTGGGATAGTGCATCTCATCCCCACAGTGTCACCGGAACTGGGAGGATCGGAGGTTTAAGCGTTGCCGCTTGGTTCTCAGGACCTACAATTAATATCAGAGATTTGCTCTGGTAGGGACTTATGGCCCCCTATCCCGGTCACCAAGGTCTGGGCCGGCTCCGAACCCCAATGCAGAGGCCAGTCTTGGACCGCAGTGATGGTAACGTCCACTCCTGTATCTATCAGACCATTGACAGTTATTTCCTGATTGACGGAATTACAGACCTTACAGCTGAACATTGGTCTTTTTGCTTTTATGTCCTCAGTCCAATAAACCATTGGGACCCCGGTGAAGCTGAAACCTTTCTCTAGTCTTTGGGAATCAGTCAAAGTTTTTTTGATTCTCATCCTGCATTGCAAAAAATGGGACGAGCTGGGTGATTCGGGATCCTGCTGGTATAAAACATGGGGGTTGAGGGGTCCACACCATAATTTTTATTTCCCCTGTATAGTCTGCATCGATTACCCCTGGCAGCACAAACAGGCCCATAAGGGTGGTGGAGGAGCATCCCAGGAGCAGGGAGTGTCCTTCCAACTTGGGCCCTTGTACTCCAGTGGGTATAGCTACAGGCTTTGAATCTTCTAAGTACGTAGACTGTGAGGGGGCCGAGTCCAACTTGGCGCTGCTTCGGGTGGCTGCCCTGAGTTGGTTGCTGTCACCCCCATCCACACCTTGGCATCCTGGGGGACACTTGGTATCCTCGCGCCCTTCCCCTTGGCGCTTTGGTGTCAGTTTCCCTACTGACAATTCCCCTACCAGGGATTCTGGTAGGAATTCCCCCTCCTTGTCATACATTGACCTGCAGTGATTG
The DNA here is from genome assembly GCF_034315485.1 of Pezoporus occidentalis. NCBI lineage: Eukaryota > Metazoa > Chordata > Aves > Psittaciformes > Psittacidae > Pezoporus > Pezoporus occidentalis. The sequence goes on along the minus strand of NW_026914346.1, from coordinate 4,606 downwards.
GCATAGTGCCTGCCTTTCCTACACCTTGGGCATATTTGGGGGCCCTTTGGGCAGTCCCGTCTCATATGGCCCATCTGGCAGCAGGAAAAAAAGGCCTCCGTATTTGACAAGTGGCAAAGGCTTGGGTCATAGTTTGCATTTGCCATGTCTGAGGTCCCACTACATTACAAGCCTCCACCACTTGGGGGATATTTGCATCGGGATTAGCCGCTGGTAGCGAATCAAGGATCTTTTTGCAATCGATATTAGCGCTGGCTACCGGGACTTTCTTTAAAAGAATTTGACGGTCTTCAGGGTGTTCAATCTGTCACTCTAACACGTCATTTAGGTGGTCAATAAGCTTCATATATGGTTCGGTAGCTTCTTGTTTTATAGTGGTGAAGGACTTTGAACCACCCCCATGTCCCTCAGGAAGGCTAAACATGGCTTTCAATGCTTCATTCTGTCCCTGGACCAAAGCCTCTCTAACAATCCACAACTGCACATTATACTCAAGAAAAGGGTCCCTCTCCCAGTAGAGCATTGGGCCCGATACCATATAGGGGATCCCCCTGCTGATGCCCCACATTTTCCGTGGCGGCATGCTCACAGGTATCCCTCCAAGCCTGCTGCAACATCATATGTTGAGTCGGGGTTAGTATTATCTGCGCCAAAGTGTGGAAGTCGTTGGGTGGTATTAAAAACTGGCTGAATGAGACCTTTCATATACGGTGAGTGGAACCCAGACTCCTTTACACCGCATCGAATCTCCTTAATCAGGCTCCATTGGAATCCTTCCCATTCCGCTGCCCCATTTGCTTGTAAAAAAGGACAGGCATGGCGAGCGCTTTCAAGCACTCTACATCCCATTCTGCCGTAGTCTGCCGTAGTCCACCGAAGATCCGGAATGGGCGCGGAGCATCGGGAAAGGCAGGGCCAGATTGCTCTCACCACCACCCCAGTGCGGTGCCCACTGACACCCCTGCTACCTGGAAACCAGCTCTAAAGACTGTGTCTGGGAAGCTGTATGTCCTGGGTTCATCAGTAGCAGTCATTTTTCCCCTTCTTGGTAGCTGGTGCAGTGCAGTGTTTTGACCTTCGGCCTGGGAACAGAGCTGATAGTAATGTTTTGGTTTGGCCAAGGACTTTGTGAGCCTCATGCTCTGCCAGGGAGGAGGGGAAGCCAGGAGGAAGCAGAGACAGGACACCTGACCCAAACTGACCAAAGAGGTATTCCATACCACAGCACGTCATGCCCAGGATGTAACTGGGAGTTAGCCGGAAGGGCTGGGAGACTGCAGGGTTGGAGGAGGTATCGGTCGGTGCTTCGTTGGGCTGAGGGGGGCGAGTTATCGGTCGGCTGGTGCTGAGGTGTTGTATTCTCTTCCCTTGATATTTCCTTTATCATTATTATCATTGGTGGTAGCAGTAGTGATTTGTGTTATACCTTAGTTACTAAACTGTTCTTATCTCAACCTGTGGGAGTTGCATTCTTTTCGATTCTCCTCTCTGTCCCTCCGGGAGCAGGGGGAGGGCAAGAAAGGGGGGGAAGTGAGTGAACGAGTTACCTGATGGGGTTTAAACCACGACACTGTAGAATGGGCTCGCGCAAGGCCTTCGCTTCCCTCCCTGACCTCATGTGCCCGGCTATTTCCTCGCTCGGGGTCTGTGGCTGTGAGGGCAGAGACAGAATGCATCGAGAGAAGGTCCCACAAGTCAGAAAGGGAAGTCATGGGGAGGGGCCTGGAGCAGCTTCTCTTGACTGACTGCTGTGTCAGTCACTCCTGGAACTGGGCGAGAGAAGCTTCCACACGTGCAGGAACCGGCGCCAATGAACTGGGGCATGTGCGAGCCCCTGGGGCACTCTCTCCACACCAAACACCCCCACTGGCAGACTGCTGATCTCTCCGTTTCTCTGCCTCCCCACCACCCCCCTTTCTCTCTCTCTCTCTGTCTTTTCTGAAAGTTGCTAAGTAACACTAGGCCCACCTCGACTTCCATTGAAGCCGCAGAGCTCAGCTGGGCTCTGACTGTGAGAGGGTGAACATTTACAGGATATTTGTTCCATTAAAGTTGGTGTTTGTGCAGGGACCTCGGGTGTTACCTCAGCTGAATCCACGCACAGGGGGGAGGAAGCAGAGACAGGACACCTGACCCAAACTGACCAAAGAGGTATTCCATACCACAGCACGTCATGCCCAGGATGTAACTGGGAGTTAGCCGGAAGGGCTGGGAGACGGCAGGGTTGGAGGAGGTATCGGTCAGAGCTTGGTCGGGCTGGGGGGGCGAGTTATCGGTCGGCTGGTGGTGAGATGATGTATTCTCTTCCCTTGTTATTTCCTTTATCATTATTATCATTGGTGGTAGCAGTAGTGATCTGTGTTATACCTTAGTTACTAAACTGTTCTTATCTCAACCCGTGGGAGTTGTATTCTTTTCGATTCTCCTCTCCATCCCTCCGAGAGCAGGGGGAGGGCAAGAAAAGGGGGGGAAGTGAGCGAACTAATTACCTGACTGGGTTTAAACCACGACAGTTCTTTTTGGCGCCCAACGTGGGGCACGAAGGGTTGAGATAACGACAGATCTGACCGGATTAATAGTCACTCGTCACAATGCTGATTTATTGGCTCTCAGAGTTGTTTTGCTTGATCTCACAGCTTCAGAATGTTGTAACTTACGTAGAGCCGGTATTTGCTGTGATAGTGTTTATCAAGTATGGGGCCTGGGCTAAGGTTCTTGTCTCACTGTGCTTTATGGCAATGGCTTGTAATACGGGCGGGCTCCAGCAGCAGGGCGGGACGGACGTGGCCGTGGACTTGTACCTGGCCGTCCGGCTGCTCTTCACCGGCCTGGCCCTCACCCTGCTCTCCATCTTCGTGAGGCTGCGGGGAGCCGAGGGGGAGCGGCCCCGGGAGCCGGCGGCTGCTGAAGCGGCCCGGGAGAGCGGCCCCGGGGACCAAGCGGCGGCGAGAGCGGGGCCGGAGGCCGCGAGGGGACGGCTGCCGGTGGAGGAGGTCGGGGCGGTCGAGGAGCGGAAGGAGGCGGCTGCCGAGCAGCGGGAGAAGGCGGCGGAGGAGCCGAGCCCCGCGGAGGAACCGAGCCCCGCGGCCGAGCCCAGCCCCGCGACGGCCGAGAGCGTTTCCCGGAAGCCGCCCGCCGAGCCCCAGGAGGATGCAGGAGACCCCGCAGCATTTCCCAGCAAGGCAGAGGAGGAAGAGCTGGACTCAGGAAAAGAGAAGCTGACGGTGGGAGAGCCGGCAAGCACAGCAGCTGCACCAGCCCCAGTGACAAGTACAGCAGCATCAGTTGAGAGTTCTGAAGGTTTTGAATGGCCTTTGGGTATCCTTGGGACCTGCCTGCTGATTGTGATGGGGATCAGCATGTTGGCGCACACACAGACTGTGTGCTACCCACAACCATTTTGTCTGATCTCAAAAGTTAAGCAGAGTCAGGTTTGGGTCTTGCCTAGGGTTAGACGACGATATAGGGTGACCAAGAGGTTTTCTCCAAGGCTGGACAGTCATGAGTGGCAGGGTGTGTGGGACAGTATGGGCAAGTATCTAGTCCACTGGGCCCCTCCAGTGCTTTGGAAGCGTCGGAGATGGAAGGCAGCTGTGTGGAGTCCCCAGCAACAAGCTGCAGAAACTGCTGAAGGGGACAGTGAATTATTTTAAGCCTGGTGGGCCCATGGCACTTCAGGCCATCAGAGCAGAGATGCAACACAGAGATGGACTCATGATCGAGGGGTGGACTTAGCAATGGACACTATTGCCCAGGTTATTCACAAGTGTGAACACTGCACACAGTCTCTCCTGCTCTGGAAGACTGTTACAAGAGATGGAGCCTGACATCATGGACCAGATGGACTCAGCAGCTTCATAGGGACTGGTCCATGCACTAAGATAAGAGTGATGGTATATTGAAAATGTGGGATCTGAGCATGACGTGAATGGTATGGAATAAGGGGTGGATAATGTCCTGGGTTCAGCAGTAGCAGTCATTTTTCCCCTTCTTGGTAGCTGGTGCAGTGCAGTGTTGTGACTTTCAGCTCGGGAACAGAGCTGATAACAAGCGATGTTTTGGTTTGGCCAAGGACTTTGTGAGCCTCATGCTCTGCCAGGGAGGAAGGGAAGCCGGGAGGAAGCAGAGACAGGACACCTGACCCAAACTGACCAAAGAGGTATTCCATACCACAGCACGTCATGCCCAGGATGTAACTGGGAGTTAGCCGGAAGGGCTGGGAGACGGCAGGGTTGGAGGAGGTATCGGTCAGAGCTTGGTCGGGCTGGGGGGGCGAGTTATCGGTCGGCTGGTGGTGAGATGATGTATTCTCTTCCCTTGTTATTTCCTTTATCATTATTATCATTGGTGGTAGCAGTAGTGATCTGTGTTATACCTTAGTTACTAAACTGTTCTTATCTCAACCCGTGGGAGTTGTATTCTTTTCGATTCTCCTCTCCATCCCTCCGAGAGCAGGGGGAGGGCAAGAAAAGGGGGGGAAGTGAGCGAACTAATTACCTGACTGGGTTTAAACCACGACAGAGGGAGATTCACATTAAGACATTAGGCACAAGTTCTTCCCTGTGAGGGTGCTGAGGCGCTGGCACAGGGTGCTCAGAGAATCTGT
>NW_026914345.1:0-2500 GCF_034315485.1 Pezoporus occidentalis | reverse complement strand
GTGTGCGAGGTGTGTAAGTGCACCATGTGTGCTGTGTTTACACGTGTAACCAGCACTAACATGTATGTGCACCGTGTTTACACATGTAAAGGGCATGCAGAAGTATGTGCACCGTGTTCACACGTGTAAAGGGCATGCAGAAGTATGTGCACCGTGTTCACACGTGTAAAGGGCATGCAGAAGTATGTGCACCGCGTTTACAAGTGTAACCCGGCTGCACATGAACGTTCAACATGCTTACACATGTAACTGGCGTGCACATGTACGCGCAGTAACGTGTGTGCTCTGCATGGACATGTGTCACATGGATGCGCCTGCACCCTGTGCACACGTGTGTTCACGCACACGTGACACACATACGCGCACACCTACGGCCACCGCGCTCACCGCGCGCACGTCGGGGCACGTGCTCGCGCACGTGCACCCGCGTGTCCGCGCGCACACACGCACGTGCCCTCTACACGTGTGCGCCGCCCTCCGTCACGTGCACGCGCGCGTGCACAGCCGACACGCCCCCCGTCGCGCGCGCGCGCGCGCCCGGCTCTCGCGTGTGCGCGCTCTCACGTGCGCGTGCCCTCACGCGCACACACACACACACACACACACACACACACACACGTGCCCACACACGTGCGCGCCGCCCTCCGTCACGTGCCCTTGCACGCACGCGTGCACCGCCAACACACCCGCCCCCCCCGCCGCGCACACCCACCGCGCATGCGCGCCCGCACCCCTCCGCTCTGCCTCCGAACTACAACTCCCATCATCCCCTGCGCCTCCCCACCACACCCCGAGCCCCCACCTCCTTTTTGGGGGGCAAGTGGGCGTGGCCTCAACAGCCGGCGGGGCGTGTCCCACCCCGCCGCGCCACGCCCCTTGCGCCGCTCCCCATTGGCCGTTGTCGCTGGTGACGGCGGGGACGCGGCGCGCGCGGGCGCGCCGGTGGCGGCCTTAGTCGGTGTTGAGGGGGGGGGGGGGAAAGCACCGGGGGGTGGGGGGGGGGTCCGGTCCGGTTCGGGTTCGTTTGCCCTCGTTAGGGGGTGTGGGGGGGGCGGTGGTTGTAGGGCACGGACCATGGGAGGCCGAACCGGGAGCGGAGCCGCCGCCAGCACCGCCGCTGCCCTGCGGTAGGACCGCCGGGAACATGGCGGAGAGGTGAGGACCGGCACCGCGGGGGGGCAGTGGGGGGCAATGGGGGGGGTTGAACTCATTGAGGCCCCCCTAAGGGGGACTGTGGGGCTGAGCCCCCCCCCGTTATAAGCGGCTTCCACCCCCTCTCAGCACCCTTTGGGGGGGGGGGGGTGTCTTATTTGTCCCCCCCATAGATGTTATTGGGGTGCCCCCCCCTTGGAGGGGCTCTAAGGGGTGTTTGCCCCATAACCGCTCCCACTTTGGGGGTGTCTGTGGTGGTTTGGGGGCATAGGGGTGTTGTCTCTGCGTTTATATGTGGGGGACACGGACCTTACGGGGGGGGGGGGGGCAGTTCAGCCCCAAAGCGATGTGGGGGAGGCTGGGGGGGGGGGCAGCAGCATCCTCCTGTGCTCCGCAGGGTGTAGCTTTGGAGCCCAACCCCACCCTGCTGCTGTGGGTGCAATGGGGGGGGGTGTGTGTGTGAATATTCCACCCCCCGGTTTTGGTGCATTGGGGGGGGGGGGGTCGAGATGCTCCCCCCCTGGTTCCCTGTGGATGCGGGGGGGGGGGGATGGATCCCAACCCCACCCTAATTTCCAGGGGTTGCTGGTGAAGGGGGGGGTGTATCCCACCCTCTGCTCCCTATGGAGAGGCTGTTTCCCACCTTACTTCCCTTTTGGGGGGGGGGAGGCTGGATCCCACCCATCTCCCCATGGAGGGGCTGGATCCCACATTCTGCTCCCCATGGAGGACCTGGGTCCTTCCCTGGGGGGGGTTGGATCCAGCCCTTCTCTTCATAGGGGGTTATGGAGGGGGCTGGATCCCACCCTCTGCTCCCTATGGAGAGGCTGTTTCCCACCTTGCTTCCTTTTAGAGGGGGGGGCTGGATCCCACATTCTGCTCCCCATGGAGGACCTGGGTCCTTGCCTGGGGGGGGGGGCTGGGTCCAGCCCGTCTCTTCATAGGGGGTTAGGGCGGGGGGTGGATCCCACCCTCTGCTCCTTGCAGGGGTTCTGGAAGGGTTGGATCCAATCCCATCCTGCTCCCTATGGATGCTTTGGGGGGGGGGGGTGTGTGTGTGTATCACTGCATGGGCTGGATCCCTCTCCATGGGATGCATCCATGGGAGGTATTTTTATGGAAGTGCGAGGTGTGGCAGAGCGAAGGAGGGTGCATGGAGCCGTAGGGGGGGGGGGGGAAACAGGGTGGCATTCCAGTGGGTGTGGATGCAGGGATGAGCTGGGAAGAGGGTGCAGGCAGGGATGGGGCTGCAGCAGCGCTGGGTGATGGGGGGGGGATGCGCTGATCCTGGAGCGGGCAGGACTTGTGGTGGTTGTGTTGGAATTGGGGCTGTAGCCGCTGTTTTGGG
>NW_026914344.1:0-11198 GCF_034315485.1 Pezoporus occidentalis | reverse complement strand
GGCGTTGGACCTGTTCAGCACACAGTCACTTTTACATCGGTGCATCCATCGTTGCTTTCACTGCTCCCTTTCATACAGGAAAAGCATTTGAATGGAATCAGTCCAGAGCCTGCTCTCTGCTACGCAGCCATACAGCGCAGAATGAACAGTGGCATCTGCTCCCACAGCAGAAGAACCAGCAGGGAAAGCTAGTGCTGGGCCTCTTCAGCACACAGGCTGCTTTGCAACGGTGTCACCATCATTGCAGTCTCTCCTCGGTTTCATACCTAAAAGTCCATTTGAATCCAAATTCTCAGCTGGTCGCTTTCAGCTGCCCAGCAGCACAGTGAGTACAGCACGAACGTTTGGCTTCTGCTCCCACAGCAGAAGAGCCAGGATTGAAAGCTGGTGCTGGACCTGTTCAGCACACAATCACCTTTACATTGGTGCATCCATCGTTGCTTTCACTGCTCCCTTTCATACAGGAAAAGCATTTGAATGGAATCAGTTCAGAGCCTGCTCTCTGCTGCGCAGCAACACAGTCAGCACAGAATGAACAGTGGCATCTGCTCCCACAGCAGAAGAACCAGCAGGGAAAGCTAGTGCTGGGCCTCTTCAGCACACAGGCTGCTTTGCAACGGTGTCACCATCATTGCAGTCTCTCCTCGGTTTCATACCTAAAAGTCCATTTGAATCCAAATTCTCAGGTGGTCGCTTTCAGCTGCAGGCAGCACAGTGAGTACAGCACGAACGTTTGGCGTCTTCTCCCACAGCAGAAGTGTTAGGATTGAAAGCTGGTGCTGGACCTGTTCAGCACACAATCACCTTTACATTGGTGCATCCATCGTTGCTTTCACTGCTCCCTTTCATACAGGAAAAGCATTTGAATGGAATCAGTTCAGAGCCTGCTCTCTGCTGGCAGCAACACAGTCAGCACAGAATGAACAGTGGCATCTGCTCCCACAGCAGAAGAACCAGCAGGGAAAGCTAGTGCTGGGCCTCTTCAGCACACAGGCTGCTTTGCAACGGTGTCACCATCATTGCAGTCTCTCCTCGGTTTCATACCTAAAAGTCCATTTGAATCCAAATTCTCAGCTGGTCGCTTTCAGCTGCCCAGCAGCACAGTGAGTACAGCACGAACGTTTGGCCTCTGCTCCCACAGCAGAAGTGTCAGGATTGAAAGCTGGTGCTGGACCTGTTCAGCACACAATCACCTTTACATTGGTGCATCCATCGTTGCTTTCACTGCTCCCTTTCATACAGGAAAAGCATTTGAATGGAATCAGTTCAGAGCCTGCTCTCTGCTGGCAGCAACACAGTCAGCACAGAAAGAACAGTGGCATCTGCTCCCACAGCAGAAGAACCAGCAGGGAAAGCTAGTGCTGGGCCTCTTCAGCACACAGGCTGCTTTGCAACGGTGTCACCATCATTGCAGTCTCTCCTCGGTTTCATACCTAAAAGTCCATTTGAATCCAAATTCTCAGCTGGTCGCTTTCAGCTGCCCAGCAGCCCAGTGCACGAACGTTTGGCCTCTGCTCCCACAGCAGAAGAGCCAGGAGGAAAGCTGGCGTTGGACCTGTTCAGCACACAGTCACTTTTACATCGGTGCATCCATCGTTGCTTTCACTGCTCCCTTTCATACAGGAAAAGCATTTGAATGGAATCAGTCCAGAGCCTGCTCTCTGCTACGCAGCCCAGCAGGGAAAGCTAGTGCTGGGCCTCTTCAGCACACAGGCTGCTTTGCAACGGTGTCACCATCATTGCACTCTCCTCGGTTTCATACCTAAAAGTCCATTTGAATCCAAATTCTCAGGTGGTCGCTCTCAGCTGCAGGCAGCACAGTGAGTACAGCACGAACAAGTGTTAGGATTGAAAGCTGGTGCTGGACCTGTTCAGCACACAATCACCTTTACATTGGTGCATCCATCGTTGCTTTCACTGCTCCCTTTCATACAGGAAAAGCATTTGAATGGAATCAGTTCAGAGCCTGCTCTCTGCTGGCAGCAACACAGTCAGCACAGAAAGAACAGTGGCATCTGCTCCCACAGCAGAAGAACCAGCAGGGAAAGCTGGTGCTGGGCCTCTTCAGCACACAGGCTGCTTTGCAACGGTGTCACCATCATTGCAGTCTCTCCTCGGTTTCATACCTAAAAGTCCATTTGAATCCAAATTCTCAGGTGGTCGCTTTCAGCTGCCCAGCAGCCCAGTGAGTACAGCACGAACGTTTGGCCTCTGCTCCCACAGCAGAAGAGCCAGGAGGGAAAGCTGGCGTTGGACCTGTTCAGCACACAGTCACTTTTACATCGGTGCATCCATCGTTGCTTTCACTGCTCCCTTTCATACAGGAAAAGCATTTGAATGGAATCAGTCCAGAGCCTGCTCTCTGCTGGCAGCAACACAGTCAGCACAGAAAGAACAGTGGCATCTGCTCCCACAGCAGAAGAACCAGCAGGGAAAGCTAGTGCTGGGCCTCTTCAGCACACAGGCTGCTTTGCAACGGTGTCACCATCATTGCAGTCTCTCCTCGGTTTCATACCTAAAACTCCATTTGAATCCAAATTCTCAGCTGGTCGCTTTCAGCTGCCCAGCAGCCCAGTGAGTACAGCACGAACGTTTGGCCTCTGCTCCCACAGCAGAAGAGCCAGGAGGGAAAGCTGGCGTTGGACCTGTTCAGCACACAGTCACTTTTACATCGGTGCATCCATCGTTGCTTTCACTGCTCCCTTTCATACAGGAAAAGCATTTGAATGGAATCAGTCCAGAGCCTGCTCTCTGCTACGCAGCCATACAGCGCAGAATGAACAGTGGCATCTGCTCCCACAGCAGAAGAACCAGCAGGGAAAGCTAGTGCTGGGCCTCTTCAGCACACAGGCTGCTTTGCAACGGTGTCACCATCATTGCAGTCTCTCCTCGGTTTCATACCTAAAAGTCCATTTGAATCCAAATTCTCAGCTGGTCGCTTTCAGCTGCCCAGCAGCACAGTGAGTACAGCACGAACGTTTGGCTTCTGCTCCCACAGCAGAAGAGCCAGGATTGAAAGCTGGTGCTGGACCTGTTCAGCACACAATCACCTTTACATTGGTGCATCCATCGTTGCTTTCACTGCTCCCTTTCATACAGGAAAAGCATTTGAATGGAATCAGTTCAGAGCCTGCTCTCTGCTGCGCAGCAACACAGTCAGCACAGAATGAACAGTGGCATCTGCTCCCACAGCAGAAGAACCAGCAGGGAAAGCTAGTGCTGGGCCTCTTCAGCACACAGGCTGCTTTGCAACGGTGTCACCATCATTGCAGTCTCTCCTCGGTTTCATACCTAAAAGTCCATTTGAATCCAAATTCTCAGGTGGTCGCTCTCAGCTGCAGGCAGCACAGTGAGTACAGCACGAACGTTTGGCCTCTGCTCCCACAGCAGAAGTGTTAGGATTGAAAGCTGGTGCTGGACCTGTTCAGCACACAATCACCTTTACATTGGTGCATCCATCGTTGCTTTCACTGCTCCCTTTCATACAGGAAAAGCATTTGAATGGAATCAGTTCAGAGCCTGCTCTCTGCTGGCAGCAACACAGTCAGCACAGAAAGAACAGTGGCATCTGCTCCCACAGCAGAAGAACCAGCAGGGAAAGCTGGTGCTGGGCCTCTTCAGCACACAGGCTGCTTTGCAACGGTGTCACCATCATTGCATTCTCTCCTCGGTTTCATACCTAAAAGTCCATTTGAATCCAAATTCTCAGGTGGTCGCTTTCAGCTGCCCAGCAGCCCAGTGAGTACAGCACGAACGTTTGGCCTCTGCTCCCACAGCAGAAGAGCCAGGAGGGAAAGCTGGCGTTGGACCTGTTCAGCACACAGTCACTTTTACATCGGTGCATCCATCGTTGCTTTCACTGCTCCCTTTCATACAGGAAAAGCATTTGAATGGAATCAGTCCAGAGCCTGCTCTCTGCTGGCAGCAACACAGTCAGCACAGAAAGAACAGTGGCATCTGCTCCCACAGCAGAAGAACCAGCAGGGAAAGCTAGTGCTGGGCCTCTTCAGCACACAGGCTGCTTTGCAACGGTGTCACCATCATTGCAGTCTCTCCTCGGTTTCATACCTAAAAGTCCATTTGAATCCAAATTCTCAGCTGGTCGCTCTCAGCTGCAGGCAGCCCAGTGAGTACAGCACGAACGTTTGGCCTCTGCTCCCACAGCAGAAGAGCCAGGAGGGAAAGCTGGCGTTGGACCTGTTCAGCACACAGTCACTTTTACATCGGTGCATCCATCGTTGCTTTCACTGCTCCCTTTCATACAGGAAAAGCATTTGAATGGAATCAGTCCAGAGCCTGCTCTCTGCTGGCAGCAACACAGTCAGCACAGAAAGAACAGTGGCATCTGCTCCCACAGCAGAAGAACCAGCAGGGAAAGCTAGTGCTGGGCCTCTTCAGCACACAGGCTGCTTTGCAACGGTGTCACCATCATTGCAGTCTCTCCTCGGTTTCATACCTAAAAGTCCATTTGAATCCAAATTCTCAGGTGGTCGCTTTCAGCTGCCCAGCAGCCCAGTGAGTACAGCACGAACGTTTGGCCTCTGCTCCCACAGCAGAAGAGCCAGGAGGGAAAGCTGGCGTTGGACCTGTTCAGCACACAGTCACTTTTACATCGGTGCATCCATCGTTGCTTTCACTGCTCCCTTTCATACAGGAAAAGCATTTGAATGGAATCAGTCCAGAGCCTGCTCTCTGCTACGCAGCCATACAGCGCAGAATGAACAGTGGCATCTGCTCCCACAGCAGAAGAACCAGCAGGGAAAGCTAGTGCTGGGCCTCTTCAGCACACAGGCTGCTTTGCAACGGTGTCACCATCATTGCAGTCTCTCCTCGGTTTCATACCTAAAAGTCCATTTGAATCCAAATTCTCAGGTGGTCGCTCTCAGCTGCAGGCAGCACAGTGAGTACAGCACGAACGTTTGGCCTCTGCTCCCACAGCAGAAGTGTCAGGATTGAAAGCTGGTGCTGGACCTGTTCAGCACACAATCACCTTTACATTGGTGCATCCATCGTTGCTTTCACTGCTCCCTTTCATACAGGAAAAGCATTTGAATGGAATCAGTTCAGAGCCTGCTCTCTGCTGGCAGCAACACAGTCAGCACAGAAAGAACAGTGGCATCTGCTCCCACAGCAGAAGAACCAGCAGGGAAAGCTAGTGCTGGGCCTCTTCAGCACACAGGCTGCTTTGCAACGGTGTCACCATCATTGCAGTCTCTCCTCGGTTTCATACCTAAAAGTCCATTTGAATCCAAATTCTCAGCTGGTCGCTTTCAGCTGCCCAGCAGCACAGTGAGTACAGCACGAACGTTTGGCTTCTGCTCCCACAGCAGAAGAGCCAGGAGGGAAAGCTGGCGTTGGACCTGTTCAGCACACAGTCACTTTTACATCGGTGCATCCATCGTTGCTTTCACTGCTCCCTTTCATACAGGAAAAGCATTTGAATGGAATCAGTCCAGAGCCTGCTCTCTGCTACGCAGCAACACAGTCAGCGCAGAATGAACAGTGGCATCTGCTCCCACAGCAGAAGAACCAGCAGGGAAAGCTAGTGCTGGGCCTCTTCAGCACACAGGCTGCTTTGCAACGGTGTCACCATCATTGCAGTCTCTCCTCGGTTTCATACCTAAAGGTCCATTTGAATCCAAATTCTCAGGTGGTCGCTCTCAGCTGCAGGCAGCACAGTGAGTACAGCACGAACGTTTGGCTTCTGCTCCCACAGCAGAAGTGTCAGGATTGAAAGCTGGTGCTGGACCTGTTCAGCACACAATCACCTTTACATTGGTGCATCCATCGTTGCTTTCACTGCTCCCTTTCATACAGGAAAAGCATTTGAATGGAATCAGTTCAGAGCCTGCTCTCTGCTGGCAGCAACACAGTCAGCACAGAAAGAACAGTGGCATCTGCTCCCACAGCAGAAGAACCAGCAGGGAAAGCTGGTGCTGGGCCTCTTCAGCACACAGGCTGCTTTGCAACGGTGTCACCATCATTGCAGTCTCTCCTCGGTTTCATACCTAAAAGTCCATTTGAATCCAAATTCTCAGCTGGTCGCTTTCAGCTGCCCAGCAGCCCAGTGAGTACAGCACGAACGTTTGGCCTCTGCTCCCACAGCAGAAGAGCCAGGAGGGAAAGCTGGTGTTGGACCTGTTCAGCACACAGTCACTTTTACATCGGTGCATCCATCGTTGCTTTCACTGCTCCCTTTCATACAGGAAAAGCATTTGAATGGAATCAGTCCAGAGCCTGCTCTCTGCTGGCAGCAACACAGTCAGCACAGAAAGAACAGTGGCATCTGCTCCCACAGCAGAAGAACCAGCAGGGAAAGCTAGTGCTGGGCCTCTTCAGCACACAGGCTGCTTTGCAACGGTGTCACCATCATTGCAGTCTCTCCTCGGTTTCATACCTAAAAGTCCATTTGAATCCAAATTCTCAGCTGGTCGCTTTCAGCTGCCCAGCAGCCCAGTGAGTACAGCACGAACGTTTGGCCTCTGCTCCCACAGCAGAAGAGCCAGGAGGGAAAGCTGGCGTTGGACCTGTTCAGCACACAGTCACTTTTACATCGGTGCATCCATCGTTGCTTTCACTGCTCCCTTTCATACAGGAAAAGCATTTGAATGGAATCAGTCCAGAGCCTGCTCTCTGCTACGCAGCCATACAGCGCAGAATGAACAGTGGCATCTGCTCCCACAGCAGAAGAACCAGCAGGGAAAGCTAGTGCTGGGCCTCTTCAGCACACAGGCTGCTTTGCAACGGTGTCACCATCATTGCAGTCTCTCCTCGGTTTCATACCTAAAAGTCCATTTGAATCCAAATTCTCAGGTGGTCGCTCTCAGCTGCAGGCAGCACAGTGAGTACAGCACGAACGTTTGGCCTCTGCTCCCACAGCAGAAGTGTTAGGATTGAAAGCTGGTGCTGGACCTGTTCAGCACACAATCACCTTTACATTGGTGCATCCATCGTTGCTTTCACTGCTCCCTTTCATACAGGAAAAGCATTTGAATGGAATCAGTTCAGAGCCTGCTCTCTGCTGGCAGCAACACAGTCAGCACAGAAAGAACAGTGGCATCTGCTCCCACAGCAGAAGAACCAGCAGGGAAAGCTGGTGCTGGGCCTCTTCAGCACACAGGCTGCTTTGCAACGGTGTCACCATCATTGCAGTCTCTCCTCGGTTTCATACCTAAAAGTCCATTTGAATCCAAATTCTCAGGTGGTCGCTTTCAGCTGCCCAGCAGCCCAGTGAGTACAGCACGAACGTTTGGCCTCTGCTCCCACAGCAGAAGAGCCAGGAGGGAAAGCTGGCGTTGGACCTGTTCAGCACACAGTCACTTTTACATCGGTGCATCCATCGTTGCTTTCACTGCTCCCTTTCATACAGGAAAAGCATTTGAATGGAATCAGTCCAGAGCCTGCTCTCTGCTACGCAGCCATACAGCGCCAGTCCAGAGCCTGCTCTCTGCTGCGCAGCAACACAGTCAGCACAGAATGAACAGTGGCATCTGCTCCCACAGCAGAAGAACCAGCAGGGAAAGCTAGTGCTGGGCCTCTTCAGCACACAGGCTGCTTTGCAACGGTGTCACCATCATTGCAGTCTCTCCTCGGTTTCATACCTAAAAGTCCATTTGAATCCAAATTCTCAGCTGGTCGCTTTAGCTGCCCAGCAGCACAGTGAGTACAGCACGAACGTTTGGCCTCTGCTCCCACAGCAGAAGAGCCAGGATTGAAAGCTGGTGCTGGACCTGTTCAGCACACAATCACCTTTACATTGGTGCATCCATCGTTGCTTTCACTGCTCCCTTTCATACAGGAAAAGCATTTGAATGGAATCAGTTCAGAGCCTGCTCTCTGCTGGCAGCAACACAGTCAGCACAGAATGAACAGTGGCATCTGCTCCCACAGCAGAAGAACCAGCAGGGAAAGCTAGTGCTGGGCCTCTTCAGCACACAGGCTGCTTTGCAACGGTGTCACCATCATTGCAGTCTCTCCTCGGTTTCATACCTAAAAGTCCATTTGAATCCAAATTCTCAGCTGGTCGCTCTCAGCTGCAGGCAGCACAGTGAGTACAGCACGAACGTTTGGCCTCTGCTCCCACAGCAGAAGAGCCAGGAGGGAAAGCTGGTGCTGGACCTGTTCAGCACACAATCACCTTTACATTGGTGCATCCATCGTTGCTTTCACTGCTCCCTTTCATACAGGAAAAGCATTTGAATGGAATCAGTTCAGAGCCTGCTCTCTGCTGGCAGCAACACAGTCAGCACAGAAAGAACAGTGGCATCTGCTCCCACAGCAGAAGAACCAGCAGGGAAAGCTAGTGCTGGGCCTCTTCAGCACACAGGCTGCTTTGCAACGGTGTCACCATCATTGCAGTCTCTCCTCGGTTTCATACCTAAAAGTCCATTTGAATCCAAATTCTCAGCTGGTCGCTTTCAGCTGCCCAGCAGCACAGTGAGTACAGCACGAACGTTTGGCCTCTGCTCCCACAGCAGAAGAGCCAGGAGGGAAAGCTGGTGCTGGACCTGTTCAGCACACAGTCACTTTTACATTGGTGCATCCATCGTTGCTTTCACTGCTCCCTTTCATACAGGAAAAGCATTTGAATGGAATCAGTCCAGAGCCTGCTCTCTGCTGGCAGCAACACAGTCAGCACAGAATGAACAGTGGCATCTGCTCCCACAGCAGAAGAACCAGCAGGGAAAGCTAGTGCTGGGCCTCTTCAGCACACAGGCTGCTTTGCAACGGTGTCACCATCATTGCAGTCTCTCCTCGGTTTCATACCTAAAAGTCCATTTGAAAACAAATTCTCAGGTGGTCGCTCTCAGCTGTTTAGCACCACTGTGAGTATAGCACGAACGTTTGGAATCTGCTCCCAAAGCAGAAGAGCCAGGAGGGAAAGCTGGTGCTGGGCCTGTTCAGCACAGAATCACCTTTGCATCGGTGCCTCCATCATTGCTTTCACTGCTCACTTTCATACAGGAAAAGCATTTGAATGGAATCAGTCCAGAGCCTGCTCTCTGCTGGCAGCAACACAGTCAGCACAGAATGAACAGTGGCATCTGCTCCCACAGCAGAAGAACCAGCAGGGAAAGCTAGTGCTGGGCCTCTTCAGCACACAGGCTGCTTTGCAACGGTGTCACCATCATTGCAGTCTCTCCTCGGTTTCATACCTAAAAGTCCATTTGAATCCAAATTCTCAGCTGGTCGCTTTCAGCTGCCCAGCAGCCCAGTGAGTACAGCACGAACGTTTGGCCTCTGCTCCCACAGCAGAAGAGCCAGGAGGGAAAGCTGGCGTTGGACCTGTTCTGCTCCCACAGCAGAAGTGCCAGGAGGGAAAGCTGGTGCTGGACCTGTTCAGCACACAATCACCTTTACATTGGTGCATCCATCGTTGCTTTCACTGCTCCCTTTCATACAGGAAAAGCATTTGAATGGAATCAGTTCAGAGCCTGCTCTCTGCTGGCAGCAACACAGTCAGCACAGAAAGAACAGTGGCATCTGCTCCCACAGCAGAAGAACCAGCAGGGAAAGCTAGTGCTGGGCCTCTTCAGCACACAGGCTGCTTTGCAACGGTGTCACCATCATTGCAGTCTCTCCTCGGTTTCATACCTAAAAGTCCATTTGAATCCAAATTCTCAGCTGGTCGCTCTCAGCTGCAGGCAGCACAGTGAGTACAGCACGAACGTTTGGCCTCTGCTCCCACAGCAGAAGAGCCAGGAGGGAAAGCTGGTGCTGGACCTGTTCAGCACACAATCACCTTTACATTGGTGCATCCATCGTTGCTTTCACTGCTCCCTTTCATACAGGAAAAGCATTTGAATGGAATCAGTTCAGAGCCTGCTCTCTGCTGGCAGCAACACAGCACAGAATGAACAGTGGCATCTGCTCCCACAGCAGAAGAACCAGCAGGGAAAGCTAATGCTGGGCCTCTTCAGCACACAGGCTGCTTTGCAACGGTGTCACCATCATTGCAGTCTCTCCTCGGTTTCATACCTAAAAGTCCATTTGAATCCAAATTCTCAGCTGGTCTCTCTCAGCTGCAGGCAGCACAGTGAGTACAGCACGAACGTTTGGCCTCTGCTCCCACAGCAGAAGAGCCAGGAGGGAAAGCTGGTGCTGGACCTGTTCAGCACACAATCACCTTTACATTGGTGCATCCATCGTTGCTTTCACTGCTCCCTTTCATACAGGAAAAGCATTTGAATGGAATCAGTCCAGAGCCTGCTCTCTGCTGCGCAGCAACACAGTCAGCGCAGAATGAACAGTGGCATCTGCTCCCACAGCAGAAGAACCAGCAGGGAAAGCTAGTGCTGGGCCTCTTCAGCACACAGGCTGCTTTGCAACGGTGTCACCATCATTGCAGTCTCTCCTCGGTTTCATACCTAAAAGTCCATTTGAATCCAAATTCTCAGCTGGTCTCTCTCAGCTGCAGGCAGCACAGTGAGTACAGCACGAACGTTGGCCTCTGCTCCCACAGCAGAAGTGCCAGGAGGGACAGCTGGTGTTGGACCTGTTCAGCACACAGTCACTTTTACATCGGTGCATCCATCGTTGCTTTCACTGCTCCCTTTCATACAGGAAAAGCATTTGAATGGAATCAGTCCAGTGCCTGCTCTCTGCTACGCAGCAACACAGTAAGCACAGAATGAACAGTGGCATCTGCTCCCACAGCAGAAGAACCAGCAGGGAAAGCTAGTGCTGGGCCTCTCAGCACACAGGCTGCTTTGCAACGGTGTCACCATCATTGCAGTCTCTCCTCGGTTTCATACCTAAAAGTCCATTTGAATCCAAATTCTCAGCTGGTCTCTCAGCTGCAGGCAGCACAGTGAGTACAGCACGAACGTTTGGCCTCTGCTCCCACAGCAGAAGAGCCAGGAGGGAAAGCTGGTGCTGGACCTGTTCAGCACACAATCACCTTTACATTGGTGCATCCATCGTTGCTTTCACTGCTTCCTTTCATACAGGAAAAGCATTTGAATGGAATCAGTCCAGAGCCTGCTCTCTGCTGCGCAGCAACACAGTCAGCGCAGAATGAACAGTGGCATCTGCTCCCACAGCAGAAGAACCAGCAGGGAAAGCTAATGCTGGGCCTCTTCAGCACACAGGCTGCTTTGCAACGGTGTCACCATCATTGCAGTCTCTCCTCGGTTTCATACCTAAAAGTCCATTTGAATCCAAATTCTCAGCTGGTCGTTTCAGCTCCCAGCAGCCCA
>NW_026914342.1:0-3104 GCF_034315485.1 Pezoporus occidentalis | reverse complement strand
AGAGGAGTCCTAGAGGAGTCCTAGAGGAGTCCTAGAGGAGTCCTTGAGGAGTCCTAGAGGAGTCGTAGAGGAGTCATAGAGGAGTCATAGACGAGTCATAGAGGAGTCATAGAGGAGTCATAGAGGAGTCATAGAGGAGTCATAGAGGAGTCATAGAGGAGTCATAGAGGAGTCATAGAGGAGTCATAGAGGAGTCATAGAGGAGTCATAGAGGAGTCATAGAGGAGTCATAGAGGAGTCATAGAGGAGTCATAGAGGAGTCATAGAGGAGTCATAGAGGAGTCATAGAGGAGTCATACTGTCATAGAGGAGTCATAGAGGAGTCATAGAGGAGTCATAGAGGAGTCATAGAGGAGTCATAGAGGAGTCATAGAGGAGTCATAGAGGAGTCATAGAGGAGTCATAGAGGAGTCATAGAGGAGTCATAGAGGAGTCATAGAGGAGTCATAGAGGAGTCATAGAGGAGTCATAGAGGAGTCATAGAGGAGTCATAGAGGAGTCATACTGTCATAGAGGAGTCATAGAGTAGTCATAGAGGAGTCATAGAGGAGTCATAGAGGAGTCATACTGTCATAGAGGAGTCATAGAGGAGTCATAGAGGAGTCATAGAGGAGTCATAGAGGAGTCATAGAGGAGTCATAGAGGAGTCATAGAGGAGTCATAGAGGAGTCATAGAGGAGTCATACTGTCATAGAGGAGTCATAGAGGAGTCATAGAGGAGTCATAGAGGAGTCATAGAGGAGTCATAGAGGAGTCATAGAGGTGTCATAGAGGAGTCATAGAGGAGTCATAGAGGAGTCATAGAGGAGTCATAGAGGAGTCATACTGTCATAGAGGAGTCATAGAGGAGTCATAGAGGAGTCATAGAGGAGTCATAGAGGAGTCATAGAGGAGTCATAGAGGAGTCATAGAGGAGTCATAGAGGAGTCATAGAGGAGTCATACTGTCATAGAGGAGTCATAGAGGAGTCATAGAGGAGTCATAGAGGAGTCATAGAGGAGTCATAGAGGAGTCATAGAGGAGTCATAGAGGAGTCATAGAGGAGTCATAGAGGAGTCATAGAGGAGTCATAGAGGAGTCATAGAGGAGTCATAGAGGAGTCATAGAGGAGTCATAGAGGAGTCATAGAGGAGTCATAGAGGAGTCATAGAGGAGTCATACTGTCATAGAGGAGTCATAGAGGAGTCATAGAGGAGTCATAGAGGAGTCATACTGTCATAGAGGAGTCATAGAGGAGTCATAGAGGAGTCATAGAGGAGTCATAGAGGAGTCATAGAGGAGTCATAGAGGAGTCATACTGTCATAGAGGAGTCATAGAGGAGTCATAGAGGAGTCATAGAGGAGTCATAGAGGAGTCATAGAGGAGTCATAGAGGAGTCATAGAGGAGTCATAGAGGAGTCATAGAGGAGTCATACTGTCATAGAGGAGTCATAGAGGAGTCATAGAGGAGTCATAGAGGAGTCATAGAGGAGTCATAGAGGAGTCATAGAGGAGTCATAATGTCATAGAGGAGTCATAGAGGAGTCATACTGTCATAGAGGAGTCATAGAGGAGTCATACTGTCATAGAGGAGTCATAGAGGAGTCATACTGTCATAGAGGAGTCATAGAGGAGTCATAGAGGAGTCATAGAGGAGTCATAGAGGAGTCATAGAGGAGTCATAGAGGAGTCATAGAGGAGTCATAGAGGAATCATAGAGGAGTCATAGAGGAGTCATAGAGGAGTCATACTGTCATAGAGGAGTCATAGAGGAGTCATAGAGGAGTCATAGAGGAGTCATAGAGGAGTCATAGAGGAGTCATACTGTCATAGAGGAGTCATAGAGGAGTCATAGAGGAGTCATAGAGGAGTCATAGAGGAGTCATACTGTCATAGAGGAGTCATAGAGGAGTCATAGAGGAGTCATAGAGGAGTCATAGAGGAGTCATAGAGGAGTCATAGAGGAGTCATAGAGGAGTCATAGAGGAGTCATACTGTCATAGAGGAGTCATAGAGGAGTCATAGAGGAGTCATAGAGGAGTCATAGAGGAGTCATAGAGGAGTCATAGAGGAGTCATAGAGGAGTCATAGAGGAGTCATAGAGGAGTCATACTGGAGTCATAGAGGAGTCATAGAGGAGTCATAGAGGAGTCATAGAGGAGTCATAGAGGAGTCATAGAGGAGTCATAGAGGAGTCATAGAGGAGTCATAGAGGAGTCATAGAGGAGTCATAGAGGAGTCATAGAGGAGTCATAGAGGAGTCATAGAGGAGTCATAGAGGAGTCATAGAGGAGTCATAGAGGAGTCATAGAGGAGTCATAGAGTCATAGTAATAGATGAGTAATAGAGGAGTCATAGAAAAGTCATAGAGGAGTCATAGTGGAGTCATAGAGGAGTCATAGTGGAGTCAGTCATAGAGGAGTCATAGAGAGAGTCATAGAGGAGTCATAGAGGAGTCATAGAGGAGTCATAGAGGAGTCATAGAGGAGTCATAGAGGAGTCATAGAGGAGTCATAGAGGAGTCATAGAGGAGTCATACTGTCATAGAGGAGTCATAGAGGAGTCATAGAGGAGTCATAGAGGAGTCATAGAGGAGTCATAGAGGAGTCATAGAGGAGTCATAGAGGAGTCATAGAGGAGTCATAGAGGAGTCATAGAGGAGTCATAGAGGAGACATAGAGGAGTCATAGAGGAGTCATAGAGGAGTCATAGAGGAGTCATAGAGGAGTCATAGAGGAGTCATAGAGGAGTCATAGAGGAGTCATAGAGGAGTCATAGAGGAGTCATAGAGGAGTCATAGAGGAGTCATAGAGGAGTCATAGAGGAGTCATAGAGGAGTCATAGAGGAGTCATAGAGGAGTCATACTGGAGTCATAGAGTAGTCATAGAGGAGTCATAGAGGAGTCATAGAGGAGTCATAGAGGAGTCATAGAGGAGTCATAGAGGAGTCATAGAGGAGTCATAGAGGAGTCATAGAGGAGTCATAGAGGAGTCATAGAGGAGTCATACTGTCATAGAGGAGTCATAGAGGAGTCATAGAGGAGTCATAGAGGAGTCATAGAGGAGTCATACTGTCATAGAGTAGTCATAGAGGAGTCATACTGTCATACAGGAGTCATAGAGG
>NW_026914341.1:0-3238 GCF_034315485.1 Pezoporus occidentalis | reverse complement strand
TAGAGGTGTCATAGAGGAGTCATAGAAAAGTCATACTGTCATAGAGGAGTCATAGAGGAGTCATACTGTCATAGAGGAGTCATAGAGGAGTCATAGAGGAGTCATACTGTCATAGAGGAGTCATAGAGGAGTCATAGAGGAGTCATAGAGGAGTCATAGAGGAGTCATAGAGGAGTCATACTGTCATAGAGGAGTCATAGAGGAGTCATACTGTCATAGAGGAGTCATAGAGGAGTCATACTGTCATAGAGGAGTCATAGAGGAGTCATACTGTTATAGAGGAGTCATAGAGGAGTCATAGAGGAGTCATAGAGGAGTCATAGAGGAGTCATACTGTTATAGAGGAGTCATAGAGGAGTCACACTGTCATAGAGGAGTCATAGAGGAGTCATAGAGGAGTCATAGAGAGGAGTCATAGAGGAGTCACACTGTCATAGAGGAGTCATAGAGGAGTCACACTGTCATAGAGGAGTCATAGAGGAGTCACACTGTCATAGAGGAGTCATAGAGGAGTCACACTGTCATAGAGGAGTCATAGAGGAGTCATAGAGGAGTCATAGAGGAGTCATAGAGGAGTCATAGAGGAGTCATAGAGGAGTCATAGAGGAGTCATAGAGGAGTCATAGAGGAGTCATAGAGGAGTCATAGAGGAGTCATAGAGGAGTCATACTGTTATAGAGGAGTCATAGAGGAGTCATACTGTTATAGAGGAGTCATAGAGGAGTCATACTGTCATAGAGGAGTCATAGAGGAGTCATACTGTCATAGAGGAGTCATAGAGGAGTCATACTGTTATAGAGGAGTCATAGAGGAGTCATACTGTTATAGAGGAGTCATAGAGGAGTCATAGAGGAGTGATAGAGGAGTCATAGAGGAGTCATAGAGGAGTCATAGAGGAGTCATAGAGGAGTCATACTGTTATAGAGGAGTCATAGAGGAGTCATAGAGGAGTCATAGAGGAGTCATAGAGGAGTCATAGAGGAGTCATAGAGGAGTCATAGAGGAGTCATAGAGGAGTCATAGAGGAGTCATAGTGATAGAGGAGTCATAGAGGAGTCATAGAGGAGTCATAGAGGAGTCATAGAGGAGTCATACTGGAGTCATAGAGGAGTCATAGAGGAGTCATACTGTCATAGAGGAGTCATAGAGGAGTCATATAGGAGTCATAGAGGAGTCATAGAGGAGTCATAGAGGAGTCATACTGTCATAGAGGAGTCATAGAGGAGTCATACTGTCATAGAGGAGTCATAGTGGAGTCATAGAGGAGTCATAGAGGAGTCATAGAGGAGTCATAGAGGAGTCATAGAGGAGTCATAGAGGAGTCATAGAGGAGTCATAGAGGAGTCATAGAGGAGTCATACTGTCATAGAGGAGTCATAGAGGAGTCATACTGTCATAGAGGAGTCATAGAGGAGTCATACTGTCATAGAGGAGTCATAGAGGAGTCATACTGTCATAGAGGAGTCATAGAGGAGTCATACTGTCATAGAGGAGTCATAGAGGAGTCATACTGTCATAGAGGAGTCATAGAGGAGTCATAGAGGAGTCATAGAGGAGTCATAGAGGAGTCATAGAGGAGTCATAGAGGAGTCATAGAGGAGTCATAGAGGAGTCATAGAGGAGTCATAGAGGAGTCATAGAGGAGTCATAGAGGAGTCATAAAGGAGTCATAGAGGAGTCATAGACCAGTCATAGAGGAGTCATAGAGGAGTCATACTGTCATAGAGGAGTCATACTGTCATAGAGGAGTCATACTTTCATAGAGGAGTCATACTGTCATAGAGGAGTCATAGAGGAGTCATACTGTCATAGAGGAGTCATAGAGGAGTCATAGAGGAGTCATAGAGGAGTCATACTGTCATAGAGGAGTCATAGAGGAGTCATAGAGGAGTCATAGAGGAGTCATAGAGGAGTCATAGAGGAGTCATAGAGGAGTCATAGAGGAGTCATAGAGGAGTCATAGAGGATTCATAGAGGAGTCATACAGGAGTCATACAGGAGTCATAGAGGAGTCATGCAGGAGTCATACTGTCATAGAGGAGTCATAGAGGAGTCATACTGTCATAGAGGAGTCATAGAGGAGTCATACTGTCATAGAGGAGTCATACTGTCATAGAGGAGTCATAGAGGAGTCATAGAGGAGTCATAGAGGAGTCATAGAGGAGTCATAGAGGAGTCATACAGGAGTCATACAGGAGTCATAGAGGAGTCATGCAGGAGTCATACTGTCATAGAGGAGTCATAGAGGAGTCATAGAGGAGTCATACTGTTATAGAGGAGTCATAGAGGAGTCATACTGTTATAGAGGAGTCATAGAGGAGTCATACTGTTATAGAGGAGTCATAGAGGAGTCATACTGTTATAGAGGAGTCATAGAGGAGTCATACTGTTATAGAGGAGTCAGAGGAGTCATACTGTTATAGAGGAGTCATAGAGGAGTCATACTGTCATATAGGAGTCATAGAGGAGTCATAGAGGAGTCATACTGTTATAGAGGAGTCATAGAGGAGTCATAGAGGAGTCATACTGTTATAGAGGAGTCATAGAGGAGTCATAGAGTATTATAGGTGTCATAGAGGAGTCATACTGTTATAGAGGAGTCATAGAGGAGTCATACTGTCATAGAGGAGTCATAGAGGAGTCATACTGTTATAGAGGAGTCATAGAGGAGTCATACTGTTATAGAGGAGTCATAGAGGAGTCATACTGTTATAGAGGAGTCATAGAGGAGTCATAGAGGAGTCATAGAGGAGTCATAGAGGAGTCATAGAGGAGTCATAGAGGAGTCATAGAGGAGTCATAGAGTCATACTGTTATAGAGGAGTCATAGAGGAGTCATAGAGGAGTCATAGAGGAGTCATAGAGGAGTCATAGAGGAGTCATAGAGGAGTCATAGAGGAGTCATAGAGGAGTCATAGAGGAGTCATAGAGGAGTCATAGAGGAGTCATAGAGGAGTCATAGAGGAGTCATAGAGGAGTCATAGAGGAGTCATACAGGAGTCATACAGGAGTCATACAGGAGTCATACTGTCATAGAGGAGTCATAGAGGAGTCATACTGTCATAGAGGAGTCATAGAGGAGTCATACTGTCATAGAGGAGTCATACTGTCGTAGAGGAGTCATAGAGGAGTCACACTGTCGTAGAGGAGTCATAGAGGAGTCACACTGTCGTAGAGGAGTCATAGAGGAGTCACACTGTCGTAGAGGAGTCATAGAGGAGTCACACTGTCATAGAGG